>NW_027226188.1:0-20446 GCF_022539635.2 Chironomus tepperi | reverse complement strand
GTGTGTGTGTGTGTGTGTGTGTGTGTGTTGTGTGTGTGTGTGTATACCCCCCCCCCCCCACACACACACAATAGGAATCGAGGTCCACATTTTCTTCATTTTTTGCGTGACATAACTTCCAAACAACCCTTGTGCCATAAAATACCCCTGTTCAAATTGAACTGCCCATTCATTAAATTAAGCACGGAAGCTCATGGCACATTGTTGCTATTCATCCATTCATACTTTATGGTTGGTGTTCTTCTTATCCAACCATAAATTAAAGGATTTAAATTTTCCATTGTGGCATGCTGAAAACTAACAAATTAGACCCAAATCAATAATATCTTACGACTTTTGGCAATCTGTAAAAAAAAAAGGTTAATCTACAGAATTATTTGTCGAATAATAACCCAAAAGGATAGAAAGCTAATTTTCAGAAAAGCAATTCATCAAATGTAGCGAAAAAAACCATCACTATAAAATATTTTAAGAGAAAGTTTCAGTTGATTAAATTCTTTTGTCACCATAAATAAATTGCCAATGTTGAAAAGCAGCAAACTTTCTTCTGTCGATTTAGTTTTATAGACCATTACACGGTACGAAGTCATACAAGAAGAAGGTATTTGATTTCATATTGACTCATTATTCAACTTAATATAACTTTAATCGATTTTTAAGTATTTTTTTATTCTATCCCTTTTTCCATTTCCTCCTTCATATTTACATATTCACTTTTTTTTATTTCACTTTCTGTTTATTCTAAAGGGCAGCTCGTGGTTTCTGTGGTACATAATGCTACTCCTTAATATGCAAAAGTTGAAATTGAAAATAAGGAATGAATGTGACGAGATCCATACAAATTGCTGTCATAAAGGGAAATTTTTGTCTGTGTTTAAATCCTTTTGAGTGAGTTACAGGCTGGAGAGGACTAATGAATTTTTTTTTTTATGACGGATTTTTTTTAATTAGTACCAATTCATGATGGATATAGACACTGGCCTTGGTTGCGAATGTTAAATATTTTTTAAAGTGTAAATTTCATTAACATCTTTTGATCTCTGTTGATTTGGATGCGATTGAAAGCAATATGTTTATTAAAGGTTCTCAATTCCGAGGCTTTGATTTCCAGTGTCATAGGCTTGAGATTTGTCGAGACCGAAGCTTGAGAATAATTCCCGCTCTTGGTCGCGGTCTCGAAAATTCATTGAAATCAGGACTTCGAGGAACCAAATCTGTAGTCAATGGTAATACTTATATCCATCATATTCGTACAATGAAACTAATGTTACAGCATTCAATTTATATCAGACTGTCCAAGAAATTTCAAAAATTTTACTGAACAGCACGATGTATCAAATTTCGTTGCCGTCAGACACCCTCAGATCTTGTCACTTGGGATACTCTAACGTGGTGATGTACCAGTGACCCAATAACTTGATTATGATACTCAGGTTTATCCAATGTCTTGAAAGCCCCACAGCGGAAAACAATTAGAAAATAGTATAAACAGGCCGGCATGACTCTAGTGCAGTGTTGTTCAATCTGTATACCCCCAACGGAATAAACGCAAGAGACCCATGACTAAATTTGATACCTAGTTCAAGATAGTGAGTTTAGGCTTAATACATTGATAGAATCTAAAATATTCACTTATTGTTCAAGACAAATTTACTAATATTCCTACACATTCTTACGTTAACTCCAACATGTATCCTATTTAACAGTCATCTCCATATGCAACACTTGAAATATCTAAAATAATTTAATTAAACTTACACTCTATAGAATTTAGGCACACAAAATATTTAAATTTTCTTAAATTTTCCTTACACATTCACTATCAAGATGCTTTCATTCCTTACTTGCTGTAAATAAAGAGATGAAATTGAAAGCTTCAATACCCAAAGCCTCCTTAAGAAAAATCTAAAGCATATCAAGGCAAAAGCATCTTAAAAGAAACTTTCCTTTTTTTTCGTGGGGTCGCGCCTTTACTCTTTTACATTTTCAGTATGTGCCATTGTTGAGATTTTAGTTTTAAGGCAAAAGAAAATAACGGTCATTCAGGATTCAAAAAGTAACGGTTGTTCAAAATTCAAAGTAAAGTTCAAAATTGAACTTAGGATTTTTGGCGGGAATTTTTTGGCGCGAACTTTACGGTATAAAAGGAGGAATTTTTGGGAGAAAATTCAGTCGAGTTTAAGAACTCATTAAGGAAACAACTAAAGGATAAAGGATAAAGATAAAACTGAAGATAAAACCATAATAAGGCTAAACATAAATTAGCACGTGGTTTACAGAGTACTTTTAAGTACTATTAGCGATTGTTTAATTAAGGTGTACTTTTCAGTACAAAGTGATTATTAAAGGTTACTTAAAGAGTACTTATTAGTACTATAGTATACAGTTCATCGCCACTATGGGAAATACAGTGATACGAAGCATAGTATCAATGAAGGGATTATTGGACAGTAGTCGTGTCAAGACTACGGGAGCATCGCTTAAGGAAAGTGAAACAGAGTCAACAGTACGGTCAAAGGACAGTGGAACAGAGTCATCAGTAAGGTTAAAGGAAAGTGCATCGCATCAGGAAGATGGACAACAGTCAGCAGTATCGAACAAGCCAGCAGTGAACACAAGTGGTGTCAGCAGTACGGCAGCGATAAGGCATAAGGAAAGACTTAGGGAGTTCCGTGCAGCACAGAGGCTAGTTCCACGGCGCAGCAGTTACAGTTTTCAACAGGTTATGGGCCCAGGCAGCGGCCTGCCTGAGGTACGGAACAACGAAACAGTGATGAGTGCGAGACTCAATGGAAAGAGAGCTTCTGAGAACAACATCAGCTATGATTGGTGCATTGATTCAGGTGCTACAAAGCATGTTTGTGGCTAAGGAAATGTTCACTGAGCTAAGAGAAAGACGTGGACAGGTGAAAACAGCTGATGGAAACAGTGTCGACGTTGAAGGAGTAGGAAAGGTCTCCTTGAATATCGTAGTTTATGATAAGGGCAAAAGGAGAAATTTAAAGGTTGAGCTTACAGAGTGTTTATATGTTCCTAGATTGACGGAAACTTGATTTCTGTAAGGAAGTTAACGGAAAAGGATTTAGGTAGAATTCACTAAGGACAAGTGTTTTCTGTGGCATAAGAGAGAATCAATTTGCGTTGGAAATTGGCATGGTGGCTTATATTATCTACAGCCTGCAGATGTATGCCATAAAGTAAAGGGAAGAATAAACAGTTTTGTTCACGAGTGGCATAGGATTTTGGGTCATCGCAATCTTCCAGACATTAGGCGTATGGCTTCAAAGGATTTCATTATAAAGGAATGTCAGTGTACAGATACATGCGAAAGTTGTTTAAAGGGGAAGATGACAAGGAAGTCATTTCCAAAGCAGGCTAAGGATACAGAGGAGGTATTGGACTGCATAGTCAGTGATGTCTGTGGTCCAATGCAGGTACAGTCAATAGGAAGATCGAGATATTTTGCAACGTTTACGGACATTAAGAGTGGATACA
Source organism: Chironomus tepperi (assembly GCF_022539635.2). Classification (NCBI taxonomy): domain Eukaryota; kingdom Metazoa; phylum Arthropoda; class Insecta; order Diptera; family Chironomidae; genus Chironomus; species Chironomus tepperi. The sequence goes on along the minus strand of NW_027226188.1, from coordinate 16,951 downwards.
CTGAAGTGGTGTTTCTTAAAGGTAAGAACGAGGTTGCAAAGCGGACTATAGAGTACATTGAGAAGTTAAAGACGCAGTTTCACAGAAAAGCCAAAGATCTTGCGAACTGATCAGGCAAAGAGTTCATCAACAGCCATCTTCAGAACTATTTAAGGAAAGAAGGAATTAAGTATCAGTGTACAGTAGGCTATGCTCCAGAGCAAAATGGTGTAGCTGAAAGAAAGAACAGAACGTTAATGGAAGCAGCAAGGACAATGCTGGAGGAAGCGAATCTTCCAAAGAACTTTTGGGCAGAAGCTGTCGACACGGCCAATTATGTGTTGAACAGAGTAATAGGTGCAACAAAAGAGGCGTCACCATATGAGCTGTTCTTTGGGAAGAAACCGGACTATACAGAGTTACATGAATTTGGCTGCGAGGTCTACGTAAAGATTCCGGATGAGAAGAGAAGAAAACTGGACAGAAAGGCTGAAAAGATGAAGTTCATCGGATATGATGATGAATCAAAGGGTTACAGAGTGGCTTAACAGAAATCACGTCGTCACAGTCAGTAGAGACGTGGTGTTTCTTGAACAAGAAAAGGGTAAAGTTAAAGAGCCTAAAGAAAAGGTAAAAGTTAAGGATAGGAAGCCTGTAAAGAAAAGAATTAAGGATAAAGTGGTTGAAAAGAAACAGTCTGAGTCATTTTATTATGAACCAGAAGGGTCAACACAGGATGTAGAAGTAACAGATGAGTTCTTCGATGCTGAGGATTTTGAAGACGATATTCAGGAGGAGCCGGAAATAGAATTTCAGGAGGAGCAACCAGCACCAGTAGTTGAGGTCCCGTTGAGAACATCAGCAAGAAGTAATGCTGGACAGTTGCCGAGTAAATTGGGTGACTACATAGTCTACAAGAGCGCAGAAGAAAAGGAACCTGAAAGCTTCAAGGCGGCAGTTAAGTCTAAGGATAAGGACTTATGGATGGAAGCTATGAAGGAGGAGCTAAAGGCAATTCATGAAAACGAGACATGGGAGCTCGTGGATTTGCCGAAAGGCAGAAAGGCTATAGGATCGAAATGGGTGTATAAGGTTAAGAAAGACGATAAAGGAGAAATAACCAGATATAAGGCTAGACTGGTAGCAAAGGATTCTCACAGAAGTATGGAGTCGACTATGATGAAGTTTTTGCTCCAGTGGTGAGATCAACAACGTTCAGAACAATGTTGTCTATTGCATCAGCTAAGGGATTAAAGGTCAAACATTTCGATGTGAAGACGGCGTTTCTAAATGGAAAGATAGATGAGGAAATCTATATGAAGCAGCCGGAAGGATTTGAGGAAGGAAATAAGGTGTGCAAGCTAAAGAAGGACTCTACGGATTGAAACAGGCGGCAAGACAGTGGAACAAGGAGATCACGAGGATCTTGGTAAAGAAACGGCTATCAACAGAGTAAGAACGACCAGTGTTTATACTCAAAGATTGAAGGAAAGGACATGAATCATATATTGATTCATGTAGACTTAGACATTTTGATGGCAAGCAACAGTGAGGGAATGATGGACGATCTATTCAGCAGTATGAATAAGGAATTTGACTTAAAGGATTTAGGAGAAATAAGGCACTTCTTGGGAATAGAAGTGGAGAAGGATGGTCATGGTTGCTACACGATCAAACAGGAAAAGTACATAGAGGAAATAGTTGAAAGGGCAGGTTTAAAGGATGCTAAGATTTCTAAGTATCCATTAGATCCAGGCTATGATAAGGTAATTGATAAGGAGATGTTAAAGGACAATACAGAGTATCAGAAGTTGATTGGAATGTTGTTGTATCTATCAACCAACACAAGACCTGATATCTCAGCTAGTGTTTCCATCTTAAGTCAAAAGATTAAAGGTCCTTCGAAGAATGATCTGAATGAGATCAAAAGGGTGATACGTTATATAAAGGGAACTAAGGATTTGAAGTTGAAGCTTGGTCAGCCAGGAACAGGACAGGATCTAACGGCGTACACGGATGCTAATTGGGCAGAAAACCGTGTTCACAGAAAGTCGAATAGTGGATACGTGGTGATGCTGAATGGAGGAACAATCAGCTGGGCATGTAGAAAGCAAGTCTGTGTGTCATTATCATCTACAGAGGCAGAGTATATTGCACTTTCGGAAACAGTACAGGAAGTCATGTGGATCAAAGGACTATGTAAGGATTTTGGTTTTGATACAGAAAGGATTAAGGTATATGCAGACAATCAAAGCTGCATAAAGATGACGGAAAACCAAAAGTTCAGTAATCGGACCAAGCATATTGATACCAGGTATCATTTCATAAAGGATTTGAGGGAAAAGAATGAGTTCAAGGTTGAGTATTGTCCAACATCGGAGAATGTAGCGGACATGCTCACAAAACCACTTACAGGTGAAAGGATTATAAAGTTAAGGAGTTACGCCAAAATGGAAAGGTTATTTTCTTTGAGGAGGAGTGTTGAGATTTTAGTTTTAAGGCAAAAGAAAATAACGGTCATTCAGGATTCAAAAAGTAACGGTTGTTCAAAATTCAAAGTAAAGTTCAAAATTGAACTTAGGATTTTTGGCAGGAATTTTTTGGCGCGAACTTTACGGTATAAAAGGAGGAATTTTTGGGAGAAAATTCAGTCGAGTTTAAGAACTCATAAGGAAACAACTAAAGGATAAAGGATAAAGATAAAACTGAAGATAAAACCATAATAAGGCTAAATAAATATAGCACGTGGTTTACAGAGTACTTTTAAGTACTATTAGCGATTGTTAATTAAAGTGTACTTTTCAGTACAAAGGCAGTATTAAGGATTACTCAAGAGTACTTATCAGTACTAGAGTATACAGTTCAACGCCACTATGGGCAATACAGTGATACGAAGTATAGTATCAGTTAAGAGTATTGGACAGTAGTCGTGTCCAGCATACGGAAGAAGCATCGCTTAAGGAAAGTGGACCAGAGTCAACAGTACAGCCAAAGAACAGTGGACCAAAGTCATCAGTAAAGTCAAAAGAAAGTGCATCGCATCAGGAAGATGGACAACAGTCAGCAGTATCGAACAAGCCAGCAGTGAACACAAGTGGTGTCAGCAGTACGGCAGCGATAAGGCATAAGGAAAGACTTAGGGAGTTCCGTGCAGCACAGAGGCTAGTTCCACGGCGCAGCAGTTACAGTTTTCAACAGCCATTCACCAAACAAGCATATGGGCTCAAATTGATCATGAATTCGTAATGCGGATTTGGTATAGCTTAATACTTATGGATGATTTTGTATTTTCAGCCTGATTTTAACCTTAGTTTAGTATGTCCTGATGTGAGTAGAGATATTATCAATTCATAAGAAATATAGAAGCGATGAAAAAGTTTTACTCGGTTATTCTTTAGAATTGTTGGACCGTTCTATTTTGCACAGATTTACATTTTGGATTTCTTGAGCGAGAAATTGTTTGGAAAATCAAATTTTACCTCAGCAATGTAAAACGTATAGCTTGAAAACTTGATTTCCTCGCCCACTCAACAAAACTAGTGTAGACGTGGCAGCTCGTGACCGACGATAGTGCATTTTACGGCAGTTATCTTTCTAAGCTAAAACACACATATTAAGCAATATCCGCATCAAAACAGGTTAAACTGGAAGAGTACTTGAGCGGCAGACAGACAAACGAGTCGACAGACAAACGAGTCGACAGACAAACGAGTCGACAGACAAACGAGTCGACAGACAAACGAGTCGACAGACAAACGAGTCGACAGACAAACGAGCCGACAGACAGACGAGCCGACAGACAAACGAGTCGACAGACAAACGAGTCGACAGACAAACGAGTCGACGCGAACAAACGAGTCGACAGACAAACGAGTCGACAGACAAACGAGCCGACAGACAGACGAGCCGACTGACAGACGAGCCGACAGACAGACAGACAGACAGACAAACAGACAGACAGACAGACTGACAGACAGGCGAACGAACAGACCGACTGATAGACGGACGGACGAACAGACCGACAAATAGACGGACGGACGAACAGACCGACAAATAGACGGACGGACGAACGGAAGATAGCGTCTTTTATTGTAAGGAAAATGCGCAAAAAATTCTGAACTTTTTGAATGAAAAAACTTTTTTCAAGCTAGCCAACAAAAGCATTTAAAGTAAATTTACAAGACACTTCAGATAGTTCATAAAATGGTATGTCTAACAATCCTTTTGTTTTTCCATTATTTTTATCTCTCATCCATTTTATACGATCTGGAAAGCTTTTGAATATTGATCATAAAGCTTCTTTTTAAACCATTGAAAGGGTCTAGTTGGCATCTTATTCATTCATATGTCCTTTTTACTGTGATAAAATTTAAAAACTATTTCTGTAATAATCGTTATCGTCTCCCAAAAAATTGATATTACTTCTTTTAAATATTTTATAAAATTGATGATTATATTTGATGAGAATTACAAGGTCGATGTCGGAGTGGCTTGCAATTTAAAATGTAATAACTGGTTAACATCCGTTAACATTTATGTTAAAAATTATGGACTTTAATTTAGACAATGGAGGAATTTTCGTGTTACCTTTTAAGTATTGTTAGGCAGATGCAAAAATCGATATGGCACGTGAATTCACAGCAGATTCCACACCGGATTTAACAGTGGAATAACATTTTCATGTACACCAGAGGCGAAGCTAGAAATTTATTTGAGGGGTACGAAGGAGAGGGTTCAAATTTTTGGGAAGGTTAGGACTTTTTCACAAAAATCCTGGTTGCTATTTGTGTGCAAGTTGAATTCGAAAACCCTAGTCTGAATGTTGTTTAGACAAGGTGCATTAGATAAGCTCTCTTTTATGCACTTATACCCAGGAGAGGAGCTCGGTCTCCAGCGATTTATTTAGTGATATCAAAGAATACCACGAGAAGCTATACACTTGACATATGGTCAGTATCGGAGTCAGACTCAGAGGCTTCGCCAATTCCCGACAAAAACCCTAACAAATGGAAGAATTTTTCCAAAGTATTTGAGAGAAGTTGACCCAAAACTCCGCCAATTTGCTTCCTGGATACGTCCCTGATGAACAAGTTTTATTGCATTGGATTCTATTGTCAAAACTTTGGGAAAGACTAAACTTATATAAACGCTAAGCATTAAAGAATTAAGAGAGTACTTCAAGGGGTTTAAGGAGGCAACCATCCTCAATAATGTGTAATAAACCTAAATTTCATGAGCTTCCAAAGTGAAAATCGCAAACTTAACCTTAAAATTTCCATATACACAAAGCTACAACCTAAGTGGCGTAGCCAAAAGCGGGAGGTGGCCCTAAGGGGCTCAATCTCCTGTCAACCCTGTACCTCCTGTGACAAGCATAGTCACACATAATATATGTAAAAGTGTGTCTGAAATTTTCATTTTTTGAAAGACGTCATTTTCAAACCACCCCTAATAAATTCAATAAAAATCCACAAATCCATGGCTTAAAACAATTCATCGATCCATATTTTTTTCTAGCATCAAATCCCACATAAACTCTAAATCATATACCAACATGGGAAACAGGAAACGACATTAAACTTTTAGTGACAATGTTTGCATTTATTTATAGCATTTCACAAAATCGCAGTACAGTTGAAAATGTCAACACAAGGAACCGAAAAATAGGATTAAAATTAATACATACGGAATTTGCTTCTTGACAATTTAGCTTAATTCTGCAAACTTTTTTTATTTTATTGTTCACACAACCCACACCAAAACAAATAATGACTTGAATTGGATTTTCCATGGCTTATTATTTGGAAGTATTTTGTTTAATTCATAAAGCTGACGGAATTCTTCAAAGTTTTGATTGAGGTGTAACCATAAGATATATTATTGTTTATAATCCATATTAAAAACTTTTTCAGATGAAGACTAAAAGGTCGTGTACCTCTTATTGAAATTTGTTGAGCAATAATTCTTAAGTCCTTCATAATAAAAAAAAAAAACAAACTAGTGTATCGGGTAGAAACCCAATGCGGAAATATTCACACCGTTCCATATAAAGTCTCGCGGTTAGGCCAAGCTTCGCTTGGCAAATGTTTGAGGAATCAGGCTCCAGCGGGTAGGCCAAGCTTCGCTTGGCAAATGTTTGAGGAATCAGGCTCCAGCGGGTAGGCCAAGCTTCGCTTGGCAAATGTTTGAGGAATCAGGCTCCAGCAGGTAGGCCAAGCTTCGCTTGGCAAATGTTTGAGGAATCAGGCTCCAGCGGGTAGGCCAAGCTTCGCTTGGCAAACGTTTGAGGAATCAGGCTCCAGCGGGTAGGCCAAGCTTCGCTTGGCAAATGTTTGAGGAATCAGGCTCCAGCGGGTAGGCCAAGCTTCGCTTGCCAAATGTTTGAGGAATCAGGCTCCAGCGGGTAGGCCAAGCTTCGCTTGGCAAATGTTTGAGGAATCAGGCTCCAGCGGGTAGGCCAAGCTTCGCTTGGCAAATGTTTGAGGGATCAGGCTCCAGCGGGTAGGCCAAGCTTCGCTTGGCAAATGTTTGAGGAATCAGGCTCCAGCGGGTAGGCCAAGCTTCGCTTGGCAAATGTTTGAGGAATCAGGCTCCAGCGGGTAGGCCAAGCTTCGCTTGGCAAATGTTTGAGGAATCAGGCTCCAGCGGGTAGGCCAAGCTTCGCTTGGCAAATGTTTGAGGGATCAGGCTCCAGCAGGTAGGCCAAGCTGCGCTTGGCAAATGTTTGAGGAATCAGGCTCCAGCGGGTATAGCCAAGCTTCGCTTGGCAAATGCTTGAGGAATCAGGCTCCAGCAGGTAGCCAAGCTTCGCTTGGCAAATGTTTGAGGAATCAGGCTCCAGCGGGTAGGCCAAGCTTCGCTTGGCAGATGTTTGAGGAATCAGGCTCCAGCGGGTAGGCCAAGCTTCGCTTGGCAAATGTTTGAGGAATCAGGCTCCAGCGGGTAGGCCAAGCCTTCGCTTGGCAAATGTTTGAGGAATCAGGCTCCAGCGGGTAGGCCAAGCTTCGCTTGGCAAATGTTTGAGGAATCAGGCTCCAGCGTGTAGGCCAAGCTTCGCTTGGCAAATGTTTGAGGAATCAGGCTCCAGCGGGTAGGCCAAGCTTCGCTTGGCAAATGTTTGAGGAATAAGGCTCCAGCGGGTAGGCCAAGCTTCGCTTGGCATATGTTTGAGGAATCAGGCTCCAGTGTAGGTAGGCCAAGCTTCGCTTGGCAAATGTTTGAGGGATCAGGCTCCAGCGGGTAGGCCAAGCTTCGCTTGGCAAATGTTTAAGGGATCAGGCTCCAGCGGGTAGGCCAAGCTTCGCTTGGCAAATGTTTGAGGGTTCAGGCTCCAGCGGGTAGGCCAAGCTTCGCTTGGCGAATGTTTGAGGAATCAGGCTCCAGCGAGCAGGCTTTAAATATTTTTCGTAATTTTCATACAATGTTCAAAGTTTCAAAAAATCATAGAAAACATTGATTTTGAAATTTTGTATGAAAACGATAGTTTTTTGCTTTTTCTGAAGCAACGGCTGTTCCTGCCATGCCCAAAAACTAATCAGCTCTTCTATAGAGCAGCACGGATCGATTGCAAAAAACTAGAAGTCTCTACGATGTCTCGTTATTGAGATTTCTTGATGATTAACTTGCTTGTTTGCTTGTTTGCTTGCTTACAGAATGCATATTTTTACGATTTTCTCAGCAATGCCTCAACCAATTTCAAATCTGTTTTTTGATTAAAATGTGAAATTCCAGGCACAAACTTATTGTAATAGAACACAACTTGTCATTATGCTTTGTTTTGCTGGAAAATCCAAAAACTGGTTTTCCAATCTGAACAAATTCAATACATTCACACGTGAAAACGGTGTGAATATAAAAAACTTTTGGAAAGGCTTATCACCCACTCACTTTCACATCTGCCACACCTCATTCATTATTTTTATTAGCTAATGAGATAGCATTAAACTTTTAAGCGTATTATGATAAGTAAAAAGGTACAAATGTTCACATTTTGTCAGTTATTTGTAGAGTAATCAAGCAAGGCACTTGTCTTAAATTTGGTATGGCACTTTGAAAGTCATTGTTTATATTCAACGATTTTATAATAGGTGCTCTTTCTGAAATTCATTAAATTATGGAACGGAGTCAGGATCATGTAGCAAGACTAACCCTAAGATGCTGTAGATAAAAGGGCACATCTTCATACCTTAATCTGAAAAGTATTTTGGCCGAGACGCTGCTGTACTTTTCAGCCTTGCTACTGTGTCCCGACAAAGCCCCAAAATGTCCCAATTTTTCGTACACATTTTAGAATTTTGAACATTTTCGATTTGAAGGTCCAGGATTTTTTCCAAAAGTGTCCCGATGTTTTGCGAAAATCCTCTGGCCACCCTATCCATGGCCTCCCTCAGATGGCACCTAAACCTGGCTCAAGCATAGGCTTTCATCTGTCAGTTTCCAATATCAAGCGCAATACTATCTTTACAACAGTCTCCTTCCTAGAGTTCTTTAGTCGTCAACGTGATCTTTTGCCATCTACAAAGTCAGATTTAAAGACCTTATTTAATGAAGCTTAATTAAGTCTTCTAATAGCCTGAAATTTTTTATATGGAACGAATATGGGGAAGGTTTTAGGGATATTTGTCTCGAGCAAAATGTTGAGTTATGTACAAAAGTTTTGGAGGTGGTTTTGAACCTTATGATTCATGTCATGAGCAATGATTTCAATGATATTCGCAAGATAATAGTGAACCCATTGGTAATGAACCAATTTCCAGTTCCAATAGTTTCACCTAGTCCCTTAAAAAATGCGTTGCCTCCCCCCAATACTCTCAAACCTTAATCCTCCTTAGAAATTAACTCAAAACTTTTTCTACGATTCCTATCATGACAGAAAGAGTATGTCAAAAAATAATTCTTATTTTGTCTTGTGGATAAAAAGTTTCTTTCATTGTTTTATCGCACAACAACCTTGCAATTTAACCCCTGTTTTAACTTATAGTCAAATTATATCTTAACAGTTCTTTTTTTTTTGGCTTTCTTTTCGTGAAAATGATTTGAAATAGCACAAGAAGAAAGTATGAAAGACTGAAAAGATTCCCTAAATGATATAAACTTTTCTTCTTTTTATTGTGTCGAAAGTGAAAAAACCAAAACTTTTTCGTTTTACTTTGTGTTGAGCGTTAAGAAGCATGAAAAATTGTTAGATAATTTTCGCACGAAAGAGTTGAGCTGAATTCGACGGAGAAAAGAGGATTTCAAAGATTTTCCCAAGTCTTCCCCGAGTGTACAAAGAGCACGCTAAGAGCATGCTCAAATTTTCGCTGAGCACGCTAGTGTGAGCATGCTCTTTCATACAAAACCTGATGTCACTACTTTACGCTTCTGAGCACGCTCAGAGAGCATGCTCTTTTAACGTGCTCAGAGCACATCGTGAGCATGCTCTAGAATGTGGTGTGACATAAGACATTTTTTGAAAAGTGTCATGTGACATAAAGTTGAGCATACTTAGGAGCATGCTCAATGAGCATACTCAAGAGTATGCTCACTGAGTATGCTCTAGAGCGTGCTCACTAAGCATGTATAAATATGCAAAATTTAAAAAAAATTAATTAATTTCACTTAAGGAAGAGAGAGAGGATGTAGTACTTTTTTAATCCTATAATATTAGTAGTATTAGAAAATGTATTTGTAATAAATCCTGTTTAATTAATAATCTGAAAAAACCAAAGTTAGAAAATTTCGCTTTCACCTGGATTCGAACCTGAGACCGCTTCGTTGCTATATGAGACCATCGCCTTAACCATTACGCCACCGCTGTATTTTACCTAATAATTTACATATGGCAAAAACCATATATAAATGATGTGTTTTTTACTGATTAATTTTAAGAGTTTTTTGGTTATTTTTTTCGGTGTTTCACTGTATTTTCAGGTGGATAATTTTCATAGATTTTTCCAAGATTTTCCACATTTCCACGTTGTGCTCAGAGTGTGCTCTTGAGCATGCTCAACGATGTGCTCAGGTGAGCACGCTAAAATTTCATAAATCACATTTCCTCGTTGTGCTCAGAGTGTGCTCTTGAGCATGCTCAACGATGTGCTCAGGTGAGCATGTTAAAATTTCATAAACCACATTTCCACATTGTGCTCAGGATGTGCTCTTGAGCATGCTCAACGATGTGCTCAGGTGAGCACGCTGAAATTTCATAAATCACATTTCCACGTTGTGCTCAGAGTGTGCTCTTGAGCATGCTCAACGATGTGCTCAGGTGAGCACGCTAAAATTTCATAAATCACATTTCCTCGTTGTGCTCAGAGTGTGCTCTTGAGCATGCTCAACGATGTGCTCAGGTGAGCACGCTGAAATTTCATAAATCACATTTCCTCGTTGTGCTCAGAGTGTGCTCTTGAGCATGCTCAACGATGTGCTCAGGTGAGCACGCTGAAATTTCATAAACCACATTTTCGCTTTGTGCTCAGAGTGTGCTCTTGAGCATGCTCAACGATGTGCTCAGGTGAGCACGCTGAAATTTCATAAACCACATTTTCGCTTTGTGCTCAGAGTGTGCTCTTGAGCATGCTCAACGATGTGCTCAAGTGAGCACGCTGAAATTTCATAAACCACATTTTCGCTTTGTGCTCAGAGTGTGCTCTTGAGCATGCTCAACGATGTGCTCAGGTGAGCACGCTGAAATTTCATAAACCACATTTTCTCGTTGTGCTCAAGATGTGCTCTTGAGCATGCTCAACAAAATGTTAAAATTAAATGTAACATAATACATGAGCATGCTCAGAATGTACTCATGAGCATGCTCAACGATGTGCTCAGGTGAGCATGTTAAATAAAATGTGGCATAATACACGAGCATGCTCAAGATATGCTCAGGAGCATGCTCAAGAGTATGCTCAGATGAGCATGCTAATATTTAAAATGCCATTTTGCATGAGCATGCTTAAGATGTGCTCAAGAGCATGCTCAGCAGTGTGCTCAGGTGAGCACATCAAAATTTTGATTTTGAGTATGCTCATGAGCATGCTCAGTTGAACGTGCTCACCTGAGCACGCTCAAAAAAAATTTATATTTTTCGAGAGCACATTAAGAGTGTGCTCATGAGCGTGCTCAGTTGAGCATGCTATGGTGAGCACGTAAAACGATGAATTTGAGCATGCTTAGAAGCGTGCTCACAAAACTGAGCACGCTCTTTGTATACTCGGGTTCATAAAGTATTTATTGCTATTAATGTAAGTGTATGTAATGATAAGTAAAACATTAAATACACGTTCGTGTATAAGTTTATCAACAATGTGATTGAAAATATGCTTGCAGCTATTTTTTCTTGGTATAATAAGAGTTTCAAAATCTGATTAGCACAAGATTGGGTTAAAAGAATTTTGTGGCTTTTAAAAGAAATATTAATGATGATTGATAAATTATTAAAGTTACTTAATAGCAATTTCCCTACCAGACAAAGACAGGTGACAAAGAGACGATACCGTAGCAAGGTGGTATTTCGCTTGCATGATCTTTCTGTAGCAAGCTCTTCATGCTCTTTGCCTATTTTCTTGACTGAAAAAGGAATTGATAAAATAACAGAAAGTAGATTTCAAAACGAATTCAAAACTATTAGACAGAGACAGAGATTGCTAGAGACAGAGAACCATGGATGAGGTCGAAGTAGAGAATGAGGTCATGGATTGCTACTGATCTGTATAGCCAATAAATTAAGTGAGTTGGTATTTCTAAACTCAGAATTATTTTATTAAACATTTCCTTGAACTTCCTTGAAATTTTTACATTGAGTGCACCCTTAAAAATTTACTTCACAAAAATACATTCCAACTAAATTTAATCTTAACAAACCTTGAACTCTTAATGGAACAGATCAATATTTTAAGATGAAAATTCATTCAAAATCATTCAAATAATTCAGTGTTATCTAAACTTTTTGAAGCCTTGACAACGTTTTGATAGAAGAAAGTTGTCAAGCGGCATACCTGAACTTGGGTGATTGGGGAAGTCGAAGTGTGACAAAATGCCAAGTGTGTACCTTCACGTGGTATCTCCAGTTACCACCAAACATACCGCTGGCTACCAAAGCTGTGCTGAGATATGTACTCAAAAGAGTAGATTAAAATCTTACTCAAACCCTAGCTTGTAGGTTGGCAGCCCCAATAACAAGCTAGGGATAGCATGCTTACATCTGGCTATCTCCGAACCCAACCTGTACGTAGAAAGCTACAAAAGGATATTAGGATTTGGGAAGATGGAAAGTATCTTGTAGCAACCTAGGTTCCAAATCGGAGCATGGATCCAGTAAGTATATCTGAACTTGTTCTGAGCACATCCTCAAGTGGATAAAAATTCATTGAAACTAGTCATAAATTAGACATTAACATGACTTCAACTAGTTATAACGTATCTTTGACCACTCTGACTCAGCGTGCCTCGGCACACAGTTTTGACAGCACTGAAATAATTTGGTAAATAAGGTTCTAAAGTAGCTTTGATTTTACCAAATAAAGCAATGTCGATAGAGATAGTATCACATTTGGTATTGGCAATTGGTAAGCGGTAGCCAGCTTCAGGCGCCGGCTGAGGGAGGCCATGTATCACAGTTCACAGAAAAATCCGTCAAACCCAAAGTCATTATTTACATCCAACAATATCACATCCACATCTTATGTAATAATTCACATAAAAATAAGCATACATAATATGTATGAAAAATAAAAATGTATTTAAATAAAGTGCCAAGGATGAAATTTGCCGTTAAGAGGAAGAAAATTATATAATAATAAGAAGGCAAGAATGATAACAACAACAACATAAAAGCTACGTAATAAAAAAAAATTTACGCAAGAGAGAATGAATGAAATTTTATGAGATGATTCCATTTTAAATATTAAAAAACATAAATTGTTCAATGACATTAATGTCAGTTTAATTTTTTTCTTCCTTCCTTCCTATCCACAATTTGTAATATGGCATCCAAGCAAGTTTGACGCAATGAAAAAAATAAGAAGTTTGCATATCTTGCTGCTTTTGACACTTTTTTATGAGTGAATAATAGAGAGAGACAGAGAACTTGTTGCAATTCATTTTATATTCAGTAGAGTATTGAGACGTTGCGATGCTCTTGTCATAATTTTCATGATATTTCTCTCAAGTATTTATCATCGTTTCTTTTGAGGACATAAAAATATATCGTCAATCGACTTGATAGAATAAAGAAATATAATACACAAAAAAAAAGGAAGAACTTGTTGAATTATAAATGAACAAAAAGGTTAAATTTTTCTTTATTTTTCTTCTTTTTTTTCTTGCAGTACATGATCCTGTACACTTTTCTTACATGTTCACCTTACATGTTACATGACATAATCCACTTTATATCTTCCTATAATATCATATCATATTAAACATATAACCAGGAGCATGAAGGGGGTTAGGGGTCGATACTCGACAGAAATGTAATTTAATTTTTAGATACTTGAACTGTCGACAGAGTATTTATATCTGAGTATGTATGAATGGACATATCTAGCATAACTATCACAAACAGGGTTTCAAGCTGTCCTCCGTCCTCACTCTCATTTGAATAAAATCTTTCATTTGGTTTAGTTTTTCGAGAAAATACATGAAATCAATGCTTTTAACCTGAGCAGCCCAAGACAAAACCTGAAGAGTGATTAAAAGGTCATTGTTACACGTGAAGTCGCCCTGATGGTACTATGGTGGCTGATTTGAAGTTCGCCACATTGTGCCACTTACGGTAACTGCAAACAATACTTGCAAACCAAGCACAAAAATTGGTAGAATCTGAAAATTTCTTGATCAATATGTTTCAACATTTTCATGTTAGATATTGAAACCAGAGTTGGCAGGACTCCAATGTGGAGTCCGGACTTTCGGAGTCCGGACTCCGAATGTCCGGACTCCAAAAAAAAAGTGGAGTCCGGACTCCAAAAGTCCGGACACCCGTGGAGTCGGACTCCAATGGAGTCCGGACATTTGGAGTCCGGACTCCAAAAGTCCGGGACTCCGGGAGTCCGTGGAGTCCCATACAAAAATTTTTTTTTTCTTTTTCGGTTACACTGCGTAACCCGAGTTGAAAAAGTGAATTTTTTGACATTTTTTTCGGTTACACTGCGTAACCCGAGTTGAAAAAGTGAATTTTTTGACGGTTACACTGCGTAACCCGAGCTAAAAAGTGAATTTTTTGACATTTTTTTCGGTTACACTGCGTAAACTCGAGCTAAAAGCGAATTTTTTGACATTTTTTCAAGTCGGGTTACGCAGTGGTACCGAAAAAAATGTCAAAAATTCACTTTTTTAGCTCGGGTTACACAGTGTAATCGAAAAAAATGTCAAAAAATTCACTTTTTTAGCTCGGGTTACGCAGTGTAACCGAAAAAAATGTCAAAAAATTCACTTTTTCAACTCGGGTTACGCAGTGTAACCGAAAAAAATGTCAAAAAATTCACTTTTTCAACTCGGGTTACGCAGTGTAACCGAAAAAAATTTCAAAAAATTCACTTTTTCAACTCGGGTTACGCAGTGTAACCGAAAAAAATTTCAAAAAATTCACTTTTTCAACTCGGGTTACGCAGTGTAACCGAAAAAAATTTCAAAAATTCACCACTGTTACACAGTGTAACCGAAAAAAGAAAAAAAAATTTTTGTATGGGACTCCACGGACTCCCGGAGTCCCGGAGTCCGGACTCCCAATGTCCGGACTCATTGGAGTCCGGACTCCAAAAAGTGGAGTCCGGACTCCAAATGTCCGGACTCCACGGACTTTCGGAGTCCGGACTCCAATGTCCTGCCAACTCTGATTAAAACTACTTCGAATTCGATCCATTTTTTCAATACTCAAGCATAGAACACATGAACATCCTCCTAACCTCAATATTAATGCCAATACCCAGAAAACACACGAGTTAGAAATGTCCGGAAATCCTAATCCAGGACAGCTTGACTCTGGATCTAAGCTAAATTCTATAAAACCTGGCCTCCGGCTTAAGTCAAGTCTTCCTAGAGCCTTTTCGGCCAAATCTACGACGAATGCAAAACTGGCAACAAAAATTGATTGGTCAGATCCGTCAACTTAGAATACACCCCTGTCCTACACAACACCCATGCTCACATACAATATATTGAATAAAATAGCAATTTTTCTCCATTTTTGCAATATCAAAAATTAAAGGAGTCTCATGTTCTTCAAACAACAAGAAAATGCAGGAAACGATAGCAGGTGATTATTTTTGCACAAGTTTTCATTATCGAAATTGAAAAGTTAACCAGAATATTTTGGGTTTCAACGATGATGAAGACTTTACTCATATATACACAGAAAATGTGGATATTTATTCATATATCAAGTCATGGTATCATAAAATAATGTGAGAACGAGAAGCCACTTTTGCGGTAACGATGAAGAACTTTCACAATTTTTCGCCTATCTAAATTTTATGCATGTATTATGGATGTTTATGTGGATTCATTCACAAGTGTATCAGAAAATTTGATTGAATTATGAAAGTTTTTCGGTGCAACTTTCTTAAAGGTTTGAAATTGTTGGCTGATTATTGATTCACTTTGTCTTATGCAATCTAAATGTGATGAATACAATGTTTCCTCAAACCTTTCAGAACACGACATAATAAGTCTCATATCTGGTGTGACTAGTTTGTCGCTATATCTTTTGATACATACCGGGAGGTTTTAGCGACACACATCATGGAGCAGTCCTAGAGCTTCTCTGGATTAACAATCCATTTTAAACCTCAGAGAATATATAGCTGCTCTTAAATGCTTTTTTGCAGTTCATGTCATCTTGACAACTTGTTTTGTCTTTACTTTAAAAACTCAAATTGTCGCTAAGTGTATTATTTGATATATGTACTTTGAGACTTATGAATGCACAAAATTTTCAAGTCTTGTCAATGAAAAAGTTGAATGTGGTGTTTGAACAGAGTGAAATCTGGGGTATCGAGTCATGTATAGACAAATCTGTTAGTTTGAGAATAAAGGCTTTGTAGCTGAGAGGTTAGGAAACATACCGGATATCTGTATTACTCTTTTCGAAGATTTGGGATCAAATCTAATCTAAAACCGATCTCTGAATCTTAAAATTGTAGAATGCTTGTCGACATCAGGATCAGTAATGCAGTGATGGTGGGCATTCTGTTGCGACGGAAAATGTCTACGGTTTGAAGTGTGCGGTGGCACAAAAAGTTGTCCACCACTGCTTAAATGTATGATAAGTCATGACTCATTAACATTAGCACTTTCGGTTAATCGTTTCAAAGACAAGTAGTATTAAAATCGAATCCGTCACCAATCCTAACAGGCAAAAAGCATGTTTTCGAGAGTTATCTTAAATATACTACATGAGCATGTTCTTAAGCCTTGTTGTCAGCTTACTCTGCTCTTCAGAGCACGCTCTTTACCTGCTGGAACAAAGTAAAGTCACTCGACCTAAGACCGGATTTTCGATCAATTAATCAATTTGTGTTATTCTATTCTTAATACAGTAAAAATAACTCTAAGCCAGCATAAATCCACATATATCCATCTCCACACATGTATCTAAAAAGTTGACCTAACCATCCTTTATTATAATTTTATAATCCATGTTATTCAAGGTTATGTAATATTCAAAATACCATCAATATGCTTTTAGCTATAAAGCTTACAATAACACATGATTATCACTCACCATTACATCTCATGCTTGATTAATTTTTTCTATACCGAAAAGTTTTGAAAACTTACAAAATTTTCTAATTGGATGTTACTTAAATGCAAAGTTTACCATCATCCATACTAAAACTTCAGTCATAAATCCATAATTAAATAAATAGAACTCAAAAGAGATAAAAGGATACAAATAAGTAGATAATTATCGTAATATTTCTTCCATCCCCAAAACGAAGAAGATAAAACTTTTCCTCAACGCCTTCTATCTCAAAATTTATCGATCTATTAT